>NW_026571190.1:31611436-31635564 GCF_026225935.1 Boleophthalmus pectinirostris
AAAGAACCTAACCAAATTCTTCCAACAAAACTCTCTCCATATTATTGAGTTAGAAGTTTTCCATTGTATCTCGCAGAAGTCTTCCCAATCCTGATCAGATATAGTTAGATGTCCCTCCTTTTCCCATTTTTGTTTCGCGTGGTGTAGTATTCCTTTTGTTTGTTGCAGTCCTCTGTATAGTCTTGAAATTATCTTTTGGTTATTATTTATTAAAACTACCATTTCATGACATCACAAGGTGGAACTGACCATTTTTAGCTCTGGAGATGCAGACAGACTAATAATAAAAGATTATTCAAACACGTGAATGAAACAAAACACACTTCTCCAGGTCTGTTTTTTTTGATGAGGTAACAGGATTATAACGTGACTTCAAGCTTAAAGAGTCAGTTTTCTGTAATATCTCACCGTTCACGAACATCTCATCACAAATTCATTACCTAATTTCACCCCTGCATTAGCCTAAGTTCCCCTCTTCTTTTGCTTTTCTCCAGCCTGTTTGAGCTCCTCTCTGCAGCAGACTGGAGCGAGTGTCTAAATGGTCTCGTCAATCACAGAGCTGGCAGAGTCTTTTCCCTGTGTTTGTACTGCCATTCAAATGTTTACCTCCCCAACGCCCCTCTCTGTGCAATCAGAGCCCTGTGCGCGCGTTGTTAGCGTGTTTGGGTCTGTGATTGACTCAAATGCTCGATAAATAGATCTTGTATTTTCCCCGGATTTGACTGCGAAGAAAGAGAGAGAGAATGCAGGGAACTTAACCTTGAACTCCTTGGAGATTGGGCTGAGGATGGCGATGTTTGAGAAGCTGATGACGTTAAAAGGCTATTAAAAGGTCTATTATTCTCAGCAGTGGATGAAGTACTCAGTTTTGTTACTTAAGTAAAAGTACAGATGGATACCGGGGCAAAAAACAAAACTGACGCAAAAGTCAAAGTAAAAGTATCACATAAAAAAAAAATTTAAGTAAAAGCATTAAAGTACCAGTTTAAAAATACTAAACGAGTAAAAAGTAAATGTATTTGAAGTCTTATAAGGCAAAGATTGTGATTTGTGCTGAATAAAGTGGATACTTTTAACTTTTTAACATTCATTTCCATACATTTGAGAGCATGTACCTGTATTTTCTACTCCACTTCTTTTTTGAACTGGACTGAAGAGTAAAAGTATTTTTTATTACAGTGTAAAACCTGCTGAAAAGGCTGACGGTTCATTTTCAACAAGATCATAGTTTTGAGCGAACACAAATACACAAATAATACAATAATAATAAACAGCTAGGGGAAAAAAATGTGTTTCTTTTGAACAAAATTCAGCACAAATCTTCATCAGAATCTTAAGGCTGGGTGATAGTTCTGTGTTAAAGCTACGCGGAGGTGCCACACAGCTCCTCGGTGCACATGGAAGCCGATCCTGGCGGTATTTGTCGTGCCGTGATCGTGCCGTGATCGTGCCGTGATCGTGCCGTGTACGTGCACCTCGGCCAAAAAGTTACTACCCATTGAATTTCCACCGAAAGCAAGAGCTGTGAACCATAAACACTCTACGGACAACTGATTAAAACAGTTTGGAACAGCTAAAGTTCGACACAGAAATGTCAGCATCTGAGCCTAATATGATTGTTTATTGTCACAGTAAATAAAATAAAAAATATATATATAATAATAATTAGGGATGCAATGATATCCAAATTTCATGGTACAATATTATACAATATGCATCTCACAGTACAATATTTATTGCAATATTTTGGAAAAGGTAATAGAATTGTGGAATGGGTTCTTTTTGCTTTTAAAATACCTTGTCAAGACTTTGGTGTAAATCATTACTAGGGGTGTAACAGTAACCAAAATATCATGATATCGTATCGTCAAAAGTCTCTCAATAATATCGTGGGCCATCACAATATATCGAATTACAAGTTTCTTTGCTTAAATTCATTGTTATGGTGCAGCAATAGCTAAAAAAAACAGAGAGAACTACATAGACCATGATCCTTTTCTTTGTTTTGGTGCAAACTACAAGAAGAAATAACAGTTCTAAGCACTTTCAAATCTTAGCTCTTTGAATTAAGTCACAATTTTTTTAAGCCTCCAAAAAACATCGCAATAAATATCTGTACCGTGAGATTTGGATATTGTTACATCCCTAATCATTACTGTCATAATCCCAAGAATTCAAATAAAAAACATATTTCTTCATGTCGTCTGCGGTGAAATGAATCATGGGATATGTAGTTCCCTGCGTTTATTCGCTGTTACTACAATAAAACCATGCATTTAAAGGTTGTATAGAGGATTTTCCAAGGAACGAGAAATCCAGCGACTGTTTGTCCTTTTTCAAATGTTGCGCATGCGTGAAACCACCCCCCCTCCCCGACAGCTCCCTACGTAGAAACGCCTCCTCCCGCCTCATTTTTACGCCAGAAACTAGTTTGTTTACAGCCGGTGCGCTGCACATGACTTGTAAACAACTAACTACAGTGTTGGTTAGGCAAGACGGAGAAGTGAGGAGCGGGGGGAGGGGGGGCGCGGATATTTCGTGCGCGGACGAGAAGTGAGAAGCAGGGAGAAGAGCGGAGCGGGGAGTGAGGAGAGGAAAGAGGAGAGGAGAGGAGAGGAGAGGAGAGGGGAGCAGTGCGTGGAGATTCCGTGAGGAGCAGGGAGAAGAGCGGAACGGGCAGAGAGAGGGGTGCAGAGAGGGGGGCGCGGAGATTCCGTGCGAATGAACTAGCTACTACTACAACACGCAGCAGCAAGCGGACTCTTTCTTTGCCTTGAAAATTAAGTTTTCAGACATAGGATATCGCATTCGTGTCCTGAAAAACGTTTGTCTAGCTCTTGGAAATAAAGTACGTTTTCATAATAAGCAGAAGTTACCTGTCCAGGTAACCTGTCTTTAGACCCTGCGTCTGCTTCAGTCGCACCATCGCTGGAATGAATCTTCAAGAATCACCTTAGTTTGGCTTCGCTGCTTTTCCCCTTGTCTTCTTCTTTCAGCGACCCCAAAAACGGACTTTGTTTTGGGGCTAACTGCTCGTAGATTCTTGTCGCCATTGCAACAAACTTTGTGCTAACTGCGAGGAAGATATAGGTCCAAAAAGCCGCTAAGAACTGTTGCGTTGGTGGAGTAAACAGCGTCTGTGCGTCTGTGGACTGCGTGACAGTCGTACGTAAACCACGTAACGGCGGCGCAGGCAAGTCAGTTACGCTAGAAACGTAGGAAGTTTGATTGACAGCCTGTCAACTAACAGATAATGAGGCAGTGTCGTTATCTATTGGCAAATGTTTAGCCCCCACCACGTCCAGAGTTGATGAATTTTTATACTTTTTTTTGGTCATCATAATTACAAGGCTACTGCATCTCTATAATGCTATCATTGACAATTTGAAACAAAAAAAACCCCAAAAAAATCCTCCATACAACCTTTAAGCACAGGAACTTTGCCCGAGATATTATTGTGAGACCTTTGACGATACGATATCACGACATTTCGGTTATTGTTACATCCGTGCAAATAATTCAAATGAAATATTTTGGATTTGCACGTCACACCTGGAAGCTTGTATGGTTCAGGTCTAAACCAGCCTTTAGACCTCAAGATCTGCATGAAATACTTTTACATTTCGCTCTTTATACATTTTTAAACGGGCAATTTTTTACTTTTATTTAAGTAGATGCTTTCATGTATATCTGTGCTTTTATTTAAGAAAAAAAATCAAGTTCTTCTTCCACCACTGTTAGTGATTTTAGTATCAACATGAAGTTTGAAATTGTAGTATCGTGATAAGATTCATTTAAACTAACTAAACCTGTTGTCGGCTGTAACTGTGTGAATGCGTACCCAATTAAAATATAATCCTTCCCACCATGTCCCATGCAGGCTAATTACAACATATTGTCAAGTCCATTTATTTTTCATCATATTTTATCCTGAGTTTGCGTTGGTGCAGACTGGAGCCTAATTTGCTTCCTCTACAAAGAATTTTCCAACTGTCAGTCTAGAGTTTTATGTTCGCGTGAGATTTGCAACTTGAGTTTTTTGTCACATTTTTCAGCTCAGTACTCACTAACAACGCGTCTCTGTACCTGCCGCCGTTTTTCGTGCTACTGCAGCGGTTGAGGTGCATTGTCCGACGGCACGACGACAGCCTTTGACATCAAGCCGCGCTGACGTACGTGAACATTCATGCCGCTTTTCTGCGTCATTCGAGGAAAAACTAAAACTAAAACACACCACTACTCACGCCAGTCCATCTTTCCCACCATCAGAGAATAATTTAGCTCACAGGTGTCAAACATAAGGCCCGGGGGCCAAATCCGGCCCTCCAAGACCTTTAATCTGGCCCTTGACTGATTTTCTACTAAAATATTTTAATTATATTTTCTATTAAAATATTGGTAATTTTCTGCGGTGCTGAGCATAGCAGCGTCTCCAGCGTCTCTGTACGTGGCCCCTCCCACCAGAGCAGCACAAATGAAGACTTGTCTCTTTCCAAACGCTCTTAAAGGACGATCGTTTTGACTGTTGACCGTGACACCCTCATCAGCAAAATGTCCAACATGAGAAAAGTGGAGCAGAGTGCAGGATTTTACAACAAAAATTTACTTATTCCTATTTACAGACAAGTTCATGTTAAAACATTGTGTTGAAATTGAATTTTTCTTAAAGTTTCAGGTTGTTCATAATATCATAATATTTTGTAAAAGAAAGAGTTCATCAATTAAAAAAAGATTTCTGTAATAGATTTGTGTTTCTCTGCACAAATATTTGAACTTATTGTTATTTTTGGGGTTTATATGACATGAGTTTTCTGATCCGGCCCCTTTAGGATCAGAGTAGGTTGGATACGGCCCCCGGACCAAAATGAGTTTGACACCCCTGGATTTAGCTCCATAAAATGCTAAAAAATAAATTAAAAATGAATAAATAATGAAAATAAATAAAGATAAAATTAGAGAAGTTAGTATATGGAACAATCTGAGTTATGATTTAAAAAAAGTCTAACACTGTAGAAGCCTTTAAAAACAGTATAAAATGTCATGTTTTGAAAGAAATACAGCTCTGGATTATGCATTCAATTTATTAAATTTCTTTATTACATTTTGTTTGTTTTAATTTATATTTTGGCTCTTATACATACAGTAAGTCGTAAGGGAAATTGTAAGCGCAAACTTGCTGTTTTTGCTGCTTTTCTTTCTTGGAATTCTGTCATTGTTTGAAAGGTTTTGGCTTTATAAATACTTTTTTTCTTCAGCCTAAACACTTTCGGTCACGATCCATGGGGTTGTAGTTTATGTTTTGTTTTGTTTTGTAGTGCTGCAAAATAACCAATACTACTAAAACCTGACAATGTTTGAATCTGTTGAGGAAATTTGGTCTTTCGTGCAACTACGATGGGCGAAGTGTATTGCCCAAGGACACGACAACAGTGTCTGACCACGTTTGAATCTGTTGAGGAGAAGTTGGAGAAGAAGTTAAAAGTGCCTTACCGTCTTTAAAAAATGGGAATTCTTCGATACGATGCTGGTATCAAATATCTGCATCGACACTGAAACAATTGCTGGATCGGATATCGGTAGAGATGCAACGATATCCAAATCTCTCTGTACAATATTTTCACGATATATGCATCTCACGGTACGATATTTATTGCGATATTTGTTTAGAATATGCTTCTTTTTTATCATAATCCAATTTATTAAGAGTTAAACGTGCTTAATAACAGTTGTTTTATCATGTAGATTGGACTAAAACAGAGCAAAGGATCATGGTCTATGTAGTTCTGTCTGTCGATATCCTGGTTGAGCCTTTAATTCGATGTAATAAAACTATTTAGAACGTTGCATAATGTATGACCTTTATTCACACAAAGCTGTTCAGTATTTATTTGAAGGATACGTAACTGTTGCATAATGACACAATTGGATCTCGTGTAATAATTTCACTGTGTCGATGTGTGTGAAAGAGCTGCCGTTTTCCATCCCTGCACCGATATTGGTGAATATCGAGTATTGGTAGATATTTAAAGTGAAGTTTCGATATCGGTATCGGAACTGAAAAAGCTGAATTTGCGTATTCTTACTTAAAAAGGTGAAAAACAGACCTCTTTATTTTGAAACGGTTTGCAGTGGTCCAAAGTTAATCCTCACTTACTTTATCTTATGTAGTCAGAACATCTTATTTATTCGCCATGATGAGTTTTCTGAAATAGAAAACGCTCTGTTCCACCTTGTGATGTCAAGTCATGCTCAAAAATACTCTCCACACACTGTAAATTTCTCTGATCTGGCCTAGATTTTAAAACATATATCAGGTTATTTGTCTTGTTTTCAGATTTATTATTTACTTACTACTTCTAAGACTACGTTCAAACTGCAGCCTGAAGTGACCCAAATCCAATTTTTTCACCCCTATGTGACCTGTATCTGATCTTTTAATGACAGTCTGAGCAGCACAGAGCCGATTTTTCAAATAGGATCCAGACCACTTGGATTTCTGCTCCTAAAACCGATACAGAGCCGATCTTTTGACATGCGACTTCAGTCTGAACGGTCAGGTCACATTCATCCCACCCGCACGTCAGGCTCGGAGTCTCGTCAATGGAGGGAAAGCGAGGTTAGCGAGTTGATTAATATTTGGGGGGATCGCTGTTTTCAGGTCACAGGCGGTCCTGGCTCCAGTGTCAACAAAAAATAAAGAGCCTGCGAGCCAAATACAAGGAGGCTAGACTCAAACAAACGAAGCGGCCATGGACGTGTAACCTGTCCGTTTTACGAAGAACTGGACCGTATTTTGGGAGACAAGCCCAGCGTTTAGGAGACTTCCGTAAACACTGAGCACGCTCGCTGCATGTGACGTCGTCGTGTCCTCCAGCGCTCACGTGGGACACTTTTGGGGCATTTAAAGTTCACGCTGGGATCACATATAAGTCACATTTAATCAGAAATGTGAACAACCTTGCAAAAAAATTGGATTTCGAAAAAAAAATCCAAATTGAGCATTAAGCCCTTCAGTCTGAATGTAGTCCAAGTGCTTTTTACAACTTTTAGAGACCAGAGCGAAGTTTTGCCATCACTGTAAAGCATGCTAATATGCACTTCCTGATTATCGCACGTTAAAACACACACATATTTACACGCAGACAGCACGCAGCAGACATATTTTAACCTCAAGAGCTGCTCATACACTATATCTGTGCTGGGGCAAGCCAAATTCTGCTCAAATACACGTGAAAAAATTGAGCACAGAGTCTTTAACCGGAGTTTTGGTTAAGATCTGACGTCTCCGCCAAGCCGAATCCCAAAACCTATTCATTCTTTTTAGTGTGCGTGTGGGAGCAATAAATTAGGTTAATAGATTTGGCTAACGTTCCATGATAAATATCTTTATGAAGCACGAAAAAGTTTATTAGCCAAATATTCAAAATTATGCAAATCGAGTTGACTCTCCCGGCGTCCCAAGACTCACCAGCCAAAACCGTAACTTCTACTCATCCATTATGCTGCCTAATTGCTGAATAATTGTAACATAATTTCCTAATATATATATTTGTTTTTGTTTTCCAGATTGCGTGACGTTCCGAGTTGTTTCAAGAGTGGACTAAAACTTTTTCGTTTGGGAATGCGTGTTGTCGGCCTATGAGGACTTCCTAGAGGGAAAAAGCGAAATTGGAATATTGGTAAGTCCTGCTTTAAACCGTCTGAAATTCTTTTGCGTTTTTATGTTTTTGTATTATTATAAATGGCTTACAGAGTTACAAATTGTGGATTCTGTGGTGGACGCTTTGTTAAAATCCAGATACGAAAGGTGTATTGTGTAACTTTTTTGGAACTTGCGATTTTCTTTCTTTTTTTTCTTTTTTTTTTAAAATGAAGCCCTGCGTTCCCACATTTCTCAGTTTTTTGTTGTTTTTTTTCCTGAAAATTTGGCCCTATGTTCCCACATTCCTAATTATTTTTTTTTGTTTGTTTGTTTTTTTTTTTTGAAAATGAAGCCCTATGTTTGTTTTTTTTTTAGAAAATTAGGCACTATATTCCCACATTTCTAAGTTTTTTTTTTGTTTGTTTTTGTTTTTTTTTGGAAAATGAGGCCCAATGTTTTTACTAAGTTTTTACTAAATATGAGTGTAAAGTAAAATATACTAATGATTAATATTTGCCTGTCATACATCATTTGTGCTGGATATTTTAATTTTCATTAATAAAAACATTTTAAGAAGCCTAAATTTACAGATGTGGTCTAATCTCGTGCACATTTTAGACAATTCCGCTTGGTTAAAATGCAGATGCGAAAGGTGAACTGTGCAACTTTTTTGGTAGAGAGTCTGTCAGATGCTTTTTCTCTGTCTTCACGGAGACCAAACCAAGTTACAGGTCAGATCTGTGGAGAGGCAACCCCGCTCACAGTCAGAATTCTTGTTTTTCTAAGTATTTTTGAGCTATAAATCTACCTGTAATTGAATAAATGTAAAAGTAGAGCTGTTTAATGTCACACTGTGGGACAATCCAGGCTGAGCAATGAAACAAAGAAGGTGATGGACCCCCAAAACTGAAAAGTTCCAGAGTGCAACTTTAAGGTTATGATGACTATTGTGCTGTGGTTCAAACTTTGGTGCTTAGATCTTAGACTGAGGAAGTGGATGGTTCTGCTGCTGCAGAGTAGAGTTGGCAGAGTTATGGTTTCTGCTTCATGAAAAAGTTGTATTTTCCAACCAGATGTTATGATTTGAAAGTACACCAGACGTCACAAGATCGATAAAGAGTTAGTAGTACATCTATTTGCTATGTCTGACTTTTGCTTGTGTCCTTGGCAATGTTGTTCTGCTCTGATTGTTCCACAGTATGGGCACATCTGTGGAAAGGCAAGCCTGCACACAGAAACAATGGTTTTCAAGATATATTTTTTAACATTACCTGTTACTTGAATACCGTATTTTCCGCACTATTAGGCGCTCTGGATTATAAGACGCACTGTCGTAGAATGGTCTATTTTTTAACTTTTTTCAACGAAACTTTAAACGAAACACAACAGTTGGATGGGTCAGTGGGACTTTGTTTGTTTGTCATGTTCACGGTGACTCTGGGCTTTGTTCAGTTGTGGCGTGTAGGGAGGGTGCTGTCTGGGACCAATGGATTGTCGGCGTGTTTGCAGTGACTCAGTTGTTCAGTTGTGTCTAGAAGTGGCACATTGCACTCGCTTTTTCGGTTCGTTCCCACATTCCGTTCCTCGTCGGCGTGGAGTGACGAGTGTGACTGTGGGTGTTTTACGCTGTGCGGTCGCTGTCTGCTCCGTGTGTGTTTGCGTGCTCTGCGGGTGGTGCGGATTTGTAGTTTACTGAAGTCGTGCTGGGACACACCGAGTGGATTCGTGTATAGGTCGCTCTGGATTGTGGGGCGCGCAGTTGCTTTTTGATGGGCTTAATAGCGCGCCCTATAGCCCGGAAAATACGGTACATGCAGTTCAGTGCTGTACTGTGGAACATTTCATAGTTATATATTGACGCTACACTCTTTAAAGGACCCATATTACGCAGTTTTCTGATCTAACGCTACGTTCAGACTGCAGGGCTTAATGCTCAATTCAGATTTTTTTGCGAGGTCGTTCACATTTCCAATTAAATATGACTTGTATGTGATCTCCAGTGTGAACTTTAAATGCCCCAAACAATGTCACACACAGCGAGCCTGCTCAGTGTTTACACAAGTCGCCTAAACACGGACACGAGCATTGAGCACCTGGCCATTGTAAAGTTGCTGTTGTACCGGAGCCAGAACATGTACATCTTATTTGTTTTAAGGAGGAGACTGAGATGGAGAAGGATGAGGTTTTTGGCTTTCTTCCAGTTTCCGTGTACTTCAGAGCAGAATAGTGATGTTTGTCTCTTGCTGATGAAGTGTAGGTGGTTGTTCAGACTGAAGTCGCAGGTCAAAAGATCGGATATGTATCGGTTTTAGGAGCACATATCCAAATGGCCTGGGTCGCATTTCAAAAATTCAGATCTGTGTTGTTCAGACTGTCGCATGGGGGCCAAAATATTAGATTTGGATCACTTTAGGCTGCAGTCCGAACCTAGTCTATGTTGTAATGTTGTTTCCTCATCACAAACAAAACTGGAGTTTTGTCTTGTTCCTTTCACACATGTTTAGAGTGACCAGATTTTCAAAATACTAAACTGGGACACACCTGGGTTAGGATGGTATAAATAAAATTGTGAAAAGAAGATTGCAAGATTTTGCTTTCTCGTGTCACTTATAATCTTCTTCGTCGCTGTATTTTTATTTTTGCTTCATGGTCATTCGCAAACACAGTTTTCTGTATTTTGGCAAAACAAATTTATGCTCCTCTTTATAGTTGGCAGGGCTCAGATTAGTCAAAACTTGTGAGAGTCCTGTTTTAGTCCTGGTTTAGACCTGATCTATTCCTAGTTTAATCTTAGTTCAGTCCTGTTTTAGTCCTGGTTAAGACCTGATGTAGTCCTGGTTTAATCTTAGTTTAGTCCTGGTTTAGATCAAATTGGTCCAAAATAGGGACACCTCGGACATTTCTTGTAAAACTGTATAAAAAAATCATTGATTTTTTATTGGGCTGGGTATCATTAAGAAGTTGCCAGTACAATACATACCTCGATACATCCATCCATCCATCCATTTTCGTCCGCTTATCCGGGGCCGGGTCGCGGGGGCAGCAGCCTAAGCAGGGACTCCCAGACTTCCTTCACCCCAGACACGTCCTCCAGCTCCTCCGGGGGGACCCCGAGGCGTTCCCAGGCCAGCCGAGAGACATAGTCCCTCCAGCGTGTCCTGGGTCTTCCCCGGGGCCTCCTCCCGGTGGGACATGCCTGGAACACCTCCCGAGGGAGGCGCCCAGGAGGCATCCGAAACAGATGCCCGAGCCACCTCAACTGGCTCCTCTCGACGTGGAGGAGCAGCGGCTCTACTCCGAGCTCCTCCCGTGTGACTGAGCTCCTCACCCTATCTCTAGATTAAATACGGTTCAATAAAAATAAAGACTAAATCATGACTGTGATACTAAAAGTCTTTCTTAAACCACTTCTTGTGAAAAGTTAATATGAAAAAATCCCATTTTAATCATCAAAACTGTGTCGCATAAACGCAAGCAACAAAACTAGCGCTGTAAGAAAAAAAATACTCGTGGTGATATTTGAATACAGCAGCCTACGATATCGATACTGTATCATCACATTAAACGAGACGATATATCGATATTTTGATATTTTTGCACACCCCTAGTTTTGTATAAATCTGCTGGGACAGGGGACACCGGACTCAAAACTGGGACTGTCTCGAGTAAATAGAGACGTCTGGTCACTCTACACATGTTTAACACACAAACCCGTCATATTTAGTTCTTCTCTCAGACAGAAAACACTCTGTTCCACCTTGTGATGTCATGCGGTAATACAGGAACTGCTCCACTGTGTTTTTAAGCTCCTATACACCTTCACTAGTCGATAATTTCAGCCCTAGAATTGCCAATCTTTACTGAATTAAAGATAAAAAAAGCTACTCGCTAACTTGAAAACTACCGCTTCATGACATCACAAGGTGGAGCAGAGCATTTGGAGCTTCAGAGATGTAGACAGTCTAATGAAATGTTACTCAAACATGTGCCAATGAAACAAAACAACTCCATTTTCACCTCGACCAAGATTCGAGAACGTAATTACGACTTTTTAACGACATATCCCGTAGCCTCGATTAGCCTCGATTAGCCTCGTTAGCATGTCACAACGCCGCAACATACTCCAGAAGGCAAAGCATGCTAACAAGTTCATTATGCAGCCTGAGGTAGCAGTAATCACCATTTAGCATCAGAAGCTATTTATCGGTCCGTAACTCTCGTCTAATGGAGCCAGCGGTGGATTCGGATAAATATTAGCGAGAGAATTAGTTAGCGGCGCGTTCGGACACTTAGCGGTTATGAGCTAGCTTAGCGGGATGCAATACACAAAGGATGTTTCTGGTTTGTAATAAATGCATGTTAGTGGTGTTTTGAGGCGGACTGCTGCGTGAGCTAAAATAATCCGTGTATCATTCGCTCATTCGTTTTTCAAAATAAAACCAAAAATAAGAAAACAAAAAAACATCTGTTTTCTTCAATATTTGTCTCCAAAACTAAAATGAAAAAATTGATAACGATTATTTTTTTCAGTTTTTGATTTTGTGTTTAAATGAAGAATGGAAAAAAAAGGATAACGGTCGTTTCTCGTTTACGTGACTTCCGTGACTGCGATGTCGGACTTTTGCACCACATATGGACTGAACCAGGACGGGACCAGACCGGGACCAGACCGGGACCAGAGAGCGGGACCAGAGCGGGACCAGAGCGGGACCAGAGACCAGAGCGGGACCAGAGCGACCAGAGCGGACTCCGAGCTTTGACTCCAAGACTCTGTGGGGTCCGAGCCTCAGCTTCGAGCTCTGGCCCTGCCGTGGGCTCTGAACCTCTGGTCTGGTCCCAGTCTCAGTCCCGGTCTCAGTCTTGGTCTGGTCCCGCTCTGGTCCCGGTCTGGTCCGGGTCTGGTCACGGTCTCTGTCTCAGTCCTGGTCCCAGTCTCGGTCTGGTCCCGATCTGGTCTCGGTCTCAGTCCCACTCTGGTCCCGGTCTGGTCCCAGTCTGGTTTTGGTCTCAGTCTCGGTCTGGTCCCGGTCTCAGTCCTGGTCTCAGTCTCAGTCTGGTCCCAGTCTGGTCCCGGTCCTGTCCCGGTCTGGTCTCGATCTCAGTCTCGGTCTGGTCCCGGTCTGGTCTTGGTCTCAGTCCCGCTCTGGCCCCGGTCTGGTCTCGATCTTAGTCTCGGTCTGGTCCCGGTCTCAGTCCTGGTCTGATCCCGGTCTGGTCCCAGACCTGGATCAGTCCTGGTCCAGTCCGTATGCAGTGCAGAAGTCCGACATCGCAGTCACGAAAGTCACGTAAACGGCCATTATCCATTTATTCCATTCTTCATTTAAACACAAAATCGAAAACTGAAAAAACGAATCATTATCGTTTTTTTTTTCATTTTGGTTTTGGAGACAAATAATGACGAAAACTGTTATTTATTCATTTTCTTATTTCTGGTTTTATATTGAAAAACGAATGAACGAATGATACACATTACCATTTATCGGTCCGTAACTCTCGTCTAATGGAGCCAGCGGTGGATTCGGATAAATAATAGTGAGAAAATTAGTTAGCGGCGCATCGGACACTTAGCGGATATGACACAATACACAAAGGATGTTTCTGGTTTGTAATAAATGCAGGCTTGTGGTGTTTTGGGGCGGCGGACTGCTGCGTGAGCTAAAATGCTATTGATTTTGTAGCCGGCGGCGAGGCGAGGGAGGGAAAATGGTTCTTCTGTTCTCCTGGTCGGCACAGTTCACGGTACAACGCGTTTGATTGACTACACTCGGGTGAATTTGAGATGAAAAAGATGGTGAAATTTTGCGAGCATTCTGAAGGAAATTTAAAATGCAAATTGCGTTAGAAGGTTGTTGAGTTTATATTTTTTGAGTCCACACTAAGCAGTATTTTCATCATATTTTTCATATTTTTAAAGGTTCTATATTACACAAAATGGGTTCTTGTGAGGTTTAGGTCATGTTTTAATGTGGTTGTCTCCTGAAAAACATGTCTGGAGTTGTGTTTTGGAGAGCATGCCTATGTTCCCTCAGCCCTATGTTTGTTCCCTCATTTCTAATTTTTTGTTTTTGTTTTTTTTTTCGTGAAAATGAGGCTCTATGTTCCCACATTTTTATGTTTTTATTTTTTATTTATTTATTTATTTTATTTTATTTTTTTTAAATAAGGCCCTATGTTCCCTCATTTCTAAGTATTATTTATGTATGTATTTATTTATTTATTTTTTAATGAGGCCCTATGTTCCCTCATTTCTAAGTATTATTTATTTATGTATTTATTTATTTATTTGAAAATTAGGCCCTATGTTCCCACATTTCTAAGTTATTTTCTTTTTCCTGAAAATTAGGCCCTATGTTCCCACATTTCTAATTTTTTGTATTTATTTATTTATATAAGTGTATTTATTTATTAATTTTTATATATTTTTTTTTAAATGAGGCCGTGTTCCCACATTTCTAAGTTTGTGTTCTTTTTTCTTTTTAAAAAAATGAGACCCTATGTTCCCACATTTCTAAGTTTTTACTAAATATGAATGTAAAGTAAAATATACAAATGATTAATGTTTACCTATCATACGTAATTTGTGCTGGATATTTTATTTGGCATTAATAAAAACATTTTAAGCAGCCTAAACTTGCTGATGTGGTCTAATCTCATGCACATTTTAGACAATTCCTTTCCGCTTTTTCGTGTTTAATAGAGGTTAAGAAAGCAAACGTTCCCATCTTGCAGGATTTGTGGGCGGGAGCGTGACAAAATATTGCAGATGCAGGTGAAAATTCTGTCCCGCGCAGACCTCTACCCTCTAATTTACACCGTACTTTTATGAACTGAAATTTTATGAACTGCAACGTTTTAAAGACATCTACGTAACCGCTGAACATCTCGCCGTAGACACGCACGCAGAAACACCCCAGCAAAGTTTCAACGGACAGATAACGTAAACAGGGCGTGGTTGGAAATAATAACTTCCTTCTTGGGATTCATCACAACACAACTTAGTTCCAGCGAGTAAATCGGCTAATTACCTGGCCAATCCTAAGTAAATATAATTACCCGTGGCTCCGGGATACGGGAACGGTCCCACATATTGTGTTCCCACGCTCCACGGCTTAGTCCCCGTATTAGTTAATAACAGTCATTCGCGTTTATTTGCTCTTCCTCTGTGCTCCGTGTCACAACATCGCTAAGCTTTGAACACACACACACGCCATTATTATCGTCTTTATAACTCGTAATTATGTCGTGTGAGGAGCGCGGTTGCATTCACGCCGCTACAGTGTCATTCGGGTGAACAATTTATCGTACGAGACGTGTTTTTTTTGAACGCCGGCTTTGATTTGCAAGTCGTGCACAGAGATATGGAAATGAATTAGTGATGGTAATGTTAACGTAGACTGGAGGACGAGGAGGAGGAGGAGGGGGATGCGTTCGCGGCGCGGCGACAGTGGCAGCACACAGGGTCTTTGTGCTCCAGACTGAGTCAATATATTACAGAGGGCGCTTCAGTCTCCCGACAGTAAAGATACACAGGCTTACACAGGGGATGGAGGAGGATGGTGGGTGGGTAAAGTTTGCATAAACAGTAAATAAAATGGAATGGACACAATAAAGTTCGCAATTTTGAACATAGGACCTCATTTCCTAGTTAGTCTTACCCACTCCACAAAGCACCCGAAGCAAATCTGTTGTTACGCCAGACTGTCCATGTAAATGTCTGTCAAAAGAATAATTTTAGAAGTAAAACCGACCTTGCATTTGAAGGATTTACGTCTGAGCAGAAGCAGTGAGTTGTACTTCCCTGATAGAAAGTTTGGCAGCGGCGGACTGATATCACCTAAAGTAAAAATTCCGCTGTTGCTGAGAAAATAGTCCCTCAACAACAAGGTTAGTTTTATTTCAAACATTGTTCTATCAACACAGACATTTACATCGATAGTCTGGTGTTGTAACTGTTTTGCCTCTAGTCCATGTCCAAAATTCTGGACTGTCCCTTTAAAGGAATGGACGATAATATTGATTTTTGAAAATATTTTTTGTAGGGTTGAATAATTAATCGAAATAAAGAGCAACCAGTAGATCTCCGCCCCTGTCGAGTAGCTCACCAAGGGATTTCTGAATTATATGTATCAGAGGTGGGGGCTGGCAAACTGTGACTTGGACTTGAGTCAGACTTGAGTCACTATTTGTAGGACTTGGGACTTGACTCAGACTTGAGGCCTGTGACTTGAGAAGCACTTTTAAATCTGAATTCTTTCTATTCTTTCTGTAATGATTCACTCTAAGATCTTGTCAAGACGTTTAAAAAGGAAGAATTTGCATTTCTACAGCTCTTATATACTCTATAAATACTCATATATAAATATACTATGATTTTTTAAAGTATAATTTATCTTAAAATTCATATAAATTGCAAAAATCTAAGCTATATTTGGAACTTTAGTTTAAAGTCTTGAAAAAATGACTTGAAGCTCAAAGCAGATGACTTGGACTTGACTTTGACTTATGGGCCAGTGACTCGAGACTCGACTTGGACTTGCCTGTATTTGACTTGAGACTTGAGGTCAAAGACTTGAGACTTGCAAAACGATGACTGATGTGTATTGTGCTTAAAAACTAAATCTGATTATTTACCGTTGTAAATGTATCATTTTGATTCCTAAATTGTGCAGTAATAAATGGATACAGGTTTATGTTTTATAAGCGTCTCACTCAGGGGTGGACAAACTACGGCCCAGGGGCCATATGCGGCCCTCCTATCTTTTTAATTCGTCCCGCCAAACTTAAATAATAATAATCATCATCATCTTCAGTCATTTCAATAAATAGTAAATACCGTGGGATTTGAAAGACAGATATTTTATTGAAATGCTTTGTAATGATTTAACCATAACATGGGATATGTTTTCTACATATTATTTTCTATGTCATATTATCCCATGTTATTTTTTTTTCTCTTATGTGGTGGATTACCAAAAAACTCCACCCATCTGCTCCTGGTCCGGCCCTTCTGTCAAATTTTAGAACCCCTTGTTGCCCACAAGTCAAAAAGTTTGCCCACCCCTGGTCTAACTGTTCCTCATCTGGCTCTTATACTTTCTCAATTTATTGTGGTCGCTAAAATTAGTAGCTCTCCACTATTTTCGTTTTGTTAAGGAGCTCACCAGAGGAAAAAGGTTGAAGACCCCTGCTTTTAGACAGTAGAATGTCATTTTCAACATTAAATCATAGTATTTATTATATTATTTATATTATTATAATTACATTATATTATATATTACATTACATTACTTTATATTACATTGCATTATATTATATTATATTACCCTTGTCATAATCCTTCATCCAGGTTCCACAGTGGTCCATGGGTTTATTATAGTTTATGTCAAACATGTCAGAATTTGTAATATTAAAATTAAATAATACTAGTAAAGCTGTACAAATGTGATTGAAGGCAGTTTACAATTTCTTAAATAATAAAATGACAAGAATGGAAATGTAGAAGAGTTTCCCCTGATTGAAAGACGAGAAAGTCCCTGCTCTGATTTTATTTTATTTTTATTTATTTTTTGCCCATATTGCCCAGCCCTAATTTCTAGAATGTAAGTTATGGGTTTTTGAATGTTGAAAAGTAAGGAATATTTCACAGTATGGCATTAAACTTCTCTGGGACAAGCAGGAGCAATTTTATTTTATATTTTTTACGTCTGCATTTGAATAACTCGTGAGATGTTTAATGCTTTGTAAGATGGATTAATGCTTTGCTGTGGAACATTCAGGACTAGTAATAACATCTGAGACAAGAACAAGATGAGAGATTTCTGTCCAGCAAAAAGTCGTTTTTATCTTTGTGACATTTCCTTTCTGAGAACAGAGAACCACCCAGGTCTATTTTTGGCAGTAGTTCAAAGTTACTGCGATGGTACCATGATACAACGCTGATGAAAATCTGAGATAGAGGTTGAAGTTGCAAAACCCTGACACCGACTTTGCTTAAATGGCAATATTTCAGATGTCAAATTCACTTCATTAACATTTAGATTCAACTTATAGATACATAGACGCCCATATCCATGTGATTTACTTACAGCTATAGTTAGAAAAAGTCTCAAAACTGCAAAGGTGTACGCTTCTTGGGCCTCATCCACACTAGTACGTATTCGAGTCATTTTCGTTGTGGATGCAGTGTTCGTCTACACTAATCCGATGGAAAACGGCTCCAGAGACGGAACGATCTGGTGCCGCCTTCATCTGAGTACAGATTTGATCAGGTACTGTGTGGACGCCTGAAAACGTTGATACTCTGATCTAGGTCTATGCGTTGTGTAAAGTAATTCACCGCCAAAACGCTAAAAGGCTAGAATATACATCCATTCATATATACGGTCTTTTGTGTACGACCAGCAGACGTATAATCTCCGAAAAGTTAAACATGAACCATCTCCAACTTGACAGAAGCACAGAACAGACTCACCATCAGCAGAACACCCCTCTGTCACAGAAAGAACACTCATATTCATATTCACTCATAGTCGTGTCCTTTAGTCCGACAAAAGCTGAACCGCATCAGTGCACAGTAGCGAGCTGTTTTTTGAGTGCTTTCTTTTTGCAAATGAGCCATGCGGTTTTAAGTTTTGTTTCTGTAAAACGTAAACAAATATGCACAAAGCTGTGTGGATAGGGAAGGCTTGCGGACACAGAAACGACATATCTGGACGCAAATCATTTCTGAGACGGTGATACGGTGATCTCCACAAACCTGACTGCGTCTTTCTAATGAAATGTGTCTTTGGCTATAATCTCCCACAGTTGAGATATACATTTTCATCAGTTTCACTTGAGGTGGGGACTTGCAAGTTGTGACTTGGACTCAAGTTAGACTTGAGTTACTATTTTTAGCACTTGAGACTTAATAAAATGGACTCAGATTTGGGACTCGACTTGGACTTGAAGGTCAGTGACTTGGGACTTGACTTGGACTTGTGGCCTGTGACTTGAGAAGACTTGAGAAGCACTTTTAAATCTGAATTCTTTCTGTTCTGACCATAATGATTCACACTAAGATCTTGTCAAGATGTTTAAAAAGGAAAAATGCTACTTAAAAATACTTTATAATTACTCATATAAATATAGTATGATTTTTTAAAAGTAAAATTTTGTTTAAAATTCATATAAATTGCAAAAATCAATTCTATACTTGGTACTTTGATTTAAAGCCTTGAAGCAGAAAACAGACAATTTGCACTTGACTTGGACTTATGGATCAGTGATTCAAAACTTGACTTGGCCTGTCTTTGACTTGGGACTTGACTCAGAATTGAGGTCAAAGACTTGAAACTTGCTTGACACTTTCAAAACGACTTGGTCCCATCTCTGAATATCACTGCACCCGAACTTCCAGCTCCCCCAGAATGTAATAATATCTTGAGCGACATAATTAATAAGAGTCTTTTAGCGTGCCTCTTCTAAAGCCGCTCTCGTGATGGTTTGTCTTATCTTTACCCAAACACAATAGTGCGGGCGCATCTTGATCTTGTTCTATGCTAATTGTATCACGCACTTGGCTGGTGTGCGCCGCATCTGCTAATTATACTCCTCGGATTTGAACAGCTGCCCTAAAAATACCCATGATGCCGTTGTTCTTCAGATGCGGCGGCGGCGGCGGGCGGGGGGGCCTGTACCCGTGAAGAGCGCCCCATCGCTATTTGCTATTTTTATTTCATTTTTCGTAAACTTGAAATCGCAAATCCTCTTTTTTTTTGTTTAGTTTTTTTCTTCCCATCTCTCTTCATAAATTTGAAACTTGGAATGAAATAATAATCTGCGCTTCTCTGCAGGCGGCTGAATCTTGTGTTGCTAGGAGACGGTTGTTGGCATCGGATCGCGAAGGACCACGTATGAAAACATTGGAGCGTGCTGCTTGGTGCGCTGGTAGAGTTGTCACGATTTAAAACTGGTTTCAAACTGGATACTAAGAGAAAAACTTGATACTCAAAACAGATTCCAATATCACAATGAGAATAAAAAACACTTAAGACAGCAGAATGTTCTTTCTTGTCATAATCCTTCGTCCAGGTTCCACAGTGGTCCACGGGCGGGACATCAGGAGTAGGAGTGAGTGTCATGACTATTTCAGGATTTTATCTTATATATTTCAATTAAATACATAGTTAAGACCTTCCTAAAAGTGATTCTGAATGATTTTTGGACAAATTCTGTAGCTTTCTGAGTTTCTTATGTTGCGCTGCTTACAAATCATGTTCATGGCAGCTAAGGAAATAATTAATATTTCTTCCCGAATCAACAATTATAGATAAGATAAAATAATAACACAATTTTAAATAAATAATGTCTCTATAGTCTATCTGTAGCCAATGAGCCAGCTCTAATACATGTTTGATATGATCTCGTAAGCCAAATTTGGTCCAAGAAAAAATAACAAATTTGGTACAAGAAAAATTATTTAAAATACAATTTAATAGAAAAGTTCTGTGAGCAAATGAGTATTATATTGATATTACATACTGAAATGATGTGATCAGAAAATCGGTAAAATGACATAAACAAGGCCAACGTTTGGTCTTGCTACGTTCACATTCACGCTCGAGCTGGGACTTTCAAGCCAGGGGAATGTACGAGACTGTATTCAGTCTATGTGCTCTTATACCTGTTTTGATACAGCGATAGATTGTGTAAAGAAGTGAACTAAAGGGACTGTTGTCACCCAAAGCGTTCAGCTCCAGCCAAATGAAGCTTATCGAGGCTGGAAGTTACAGGGGTGAATTTGGAGCTGAGTTTCATATTTGAAACTCTGACCCCGAGTATCATTAGCCTGATTCATCAGTTTCACTTTGTGGAAACCGTCTGACCTCGCAGCATTAGGATTCGTTCGCTCGACGGGTACTTTTTTTATTTAACCAGTCGCTGCTGTTTGGTTGTGACATATGTACGTCACAGCCACTGGTATATTAAGCTTTTCCCAAATCCCCCAGGAAGAAGGGCAATAACGTCTTTCCCCTTGATGAAATTCACCAAACACTCTCTTTGTTCCGACTTTAAATCCTTGATCTCGGGAATCGTTGCCAAGTTCAGAATGCATGGCTTCATTTACATCCATCTCGACCACTTTGTTTACTGTTGTGCTGTTTGACAAAAAAGGACCAAGTCATGGCTTCACAGCTCTTCGCTGATTCCCCGGTGCACGGTCTACAACTTCCAGGGTTCTTGCAAACCTTCTAGTGCATTCTGATTCCTGACATAGTCGCTGGAGAGAAACAACCGTATGCACTGGGTCTTTGGGTTGAGTGGTTGAAAATGGTTGAATTTGCTGTATGGTGTTTTATTTGTTTTGTTTTTTTCACCCCTGAGACTAAGTGGGGTTGTTGGGGACCCACTGGACCTCACGTAGGACACTTGTTTATCAATCCACAGCCATTTGAGCAGCACGAGCATCCATTATGGGCCCACACTCTGCTGTACGCCTGTGGTACAAACACTGGTACAAGCTACTGCAAGAGGATTTGGAACTGGTTGTTGGCAAAATTGATTCGGCATGATTTTTTTTCTGTTTGGCAGGATGCAGGCGGTACAGTGGCCGAGTAGAGTAGCTAGTTGTTTTTTGTGGATGCTAAAACTTCAAACTCAATTTTGAAACCAAGAAAAAGGCTCAGTGCCGATTTCAATGCCGTGGTTACGATTAAAGGAGCTGTGTGTAAGATTTAGATTTTAAATGATATAAACATGACTTGACGGTGTCCACAGATACGAGGTAGATATGTTCAAATCAAATACAGCTTTTAGTGAGATAAATTCTAATGATTATATAATAATGATTTTTTTATTCTTTTATTGCCACAAATCAATTTGCATCAACAGTGTCCTGAGACCGGGCCTTCACGCAACTTATATATTCAATTTTTTTTCCCCCTCTTCCCCCCTCTAGAAGAAGAAAAGAGAGAAAAAAATCGCAAAAACAAATAAAAATAAATATTTTAAAAAAACATAAAAAATAAGGCATATTAGGGCATACGTGTCTTATTTGTAAAAGTCAATAATTGGGCTCCATTTCTTTTCAAAAGTTGGCACCTTGAGCTGTAGTTAAGCCGTTCCATTGTATAAACTTGTCTGATTTTTGATATCCACTGATCAGTGTTTGGTATTTCAGGTTTCAGCCAGTAGATAGAGGATCATTTTTCTTGCAGTCATCAGAAGAAGATGCAGCAGAAAGCACTGATCATGAGAGAAACCTTCAGGAAATATATCAAGCAAAAATATCTTTCGGTCCATCAACAGGTCCACAGCCAATATATTTTGTAGAACATCTTTAACATCAACCCAGAAACGTTTTATATTGGGGCAGTCCCAAAATATGTGAGTCTGGTCGCCCACAAGTCCACACTTCCTCCAACATTTGTCACTAATACTACATTTAGAAATAAAAGTTTTCCGCGGGGTTTTAAAGAATCTTAATTTGACCTTCCAGTCAAACTCCTTCCAAATTCGATTCCTACCCCTCTATGACAACCAGAATAATGATTTATTCTAACATTAACAATGGACATGAATGCCAAGATGTTTGTTATAATTTAGTGTTTTGTTCTTAAGACAATTAAACAATCAGAAAGCAGAATGAGTGCCACATAAGTCTTTCATTTGGGTTGCCAGTTTCAAAGCTGAAATCCAGTTGGTCTAAACTTAAAATGCTTCTCTCTAATCTGAATGGTCACTACTTAAACCCCAGAACCTGCTAGTGGAGAGTTCTAGTGAAAGGCTCTGGTAACCCAAATCCAGTTGCGATTGTAATACATTACAGTATTGTTTCCCAAAATACTGGGTCACAAGATTTTTTTTTGTGTCACCTTGTTACGATCTGCATGGAGCTCTGCAATATACAGTTCTGATTTGTGACTTTATCATCATTCTGGATAAGCGTTTTGGAAGAATATTCTGTCCTCAGCAGGGCCAGTACTTCTATGCTTATTCCTTTCACTTTACCACATAAAAGTGTGAATTGGGATTTTCTGTGCTCACAAAAATGAAGACAAAGCACAGAAACAGACTGAATGTTGCGCCTGATCTGCTGCTGCGCTCTCCTCCTGCAGCCCGGACTGAAACACACTACAAAAACCCAGACAGGTCCACCTATCTCATTAAAAAATGTTTAAATATTAAGACATTTTTGTATAATTTTATAATCGTTTTATAATTATGTTATTGACTATTTTGTTCCAATATTTCTGGTTCAGTTGAATGTTGAAAAGAAAAAGAACTGTGCTACATTTAATGTCCAAATAGGCGACTTATGGATCCTTTTATTGCTGCTTTTCATTGTTTCCACTGAGTAATCCTAATTGTTCACTCAGTCAGCAATAAAATATCCTCGTTAATTTTGATTTACGAATAACGTCTATAGTCTTGGGTTGCAAAGGTTTGTGACTTTTAAAATATGGATCCACAGGAAAAAAGTTTGGGCAACACTGCATTACAACAATATAAGAGTGCGCCGTATATACTGTTCCTTTAAAGCAGGGATCTTGAAACTTTTGCTTCCGGTGAGCTCCTTTACAAACTGAAATTGCCGGAGAGCTGCTCGTTTTAGCAGTTGCAAGAAATTGATTCGATACAAGAGGACAAGCCTTAGATGTACATTTAGATGCCAATAAAACTTTAAACCATTATCCATTTATGAGTGCACAAAGTATGACACAACACCTTTACAGTTGTAATTAATCACATTTGAGTTATTTATTACAATACGTATTATTCAGAAATCCTTTGTACTCATTTACTTGTAAGGTATAGGTTGGAGACTCCTGCTTTAAAGTTATTATCTGGTCTGATATAGATGAAAACTACTATTCTAGCTTTATTACTTAAGTTACACATTGGTTACACTTTACTAGTTAACTGTGATATATTACACCACTTGTTTGCTGAGGCTGACCAGATTTTCAGCATCATAAACTGGGACACTCACAGTTTATGGTGGTTGGTAAGAGTAAAATTGTGAAGCGAGCGCGTAATTAAGGAAAATTGTTACGTAATTGGCCCATTCATGACTAATCTGAGTCAGTATAGTCACATTTTCTTTGTGTTGTGGTCATTTTGAAGCAGCTTTTCTGTATTTTACCTAAACAAAAGAGTGAATTTATGGCTCTTTTTACTGTTGGCAGGGATCAAATTGGTCAAAAATAAGGACACCTCGGACATTTCTTGTATAAATCTGTGACAAATCATTGGTTTTGTTTAAATCTGCTGAGACAGGGGACGCAGGGCTCAAAACCGGGACTGTCTTGGGTAAAGTTTTAGAACACCACACTTTTTCCAGCTTTTACGGCTTACTGTTGACCAAAACATATTCAAAACGTTTGATTCATGAATGTGTCCACCTTTGAAAGATATAACAACTGAACACACACTTTTTAGAAACAGAAATCAAATATTCTTCAGAAAGTTCTTCCCAAGTCTGTTGCAGAAGTTCCCATAA